>NW_025335761.1:36829455-36857482 GCF_004798865.1 Varanus komodoensis
CGCGTCCGGCGTGGCCAAGCAGATGTACCATCGGGCACGAGGCGTCGAGGTAGGGCTGCGGCAGCATGTCCGCGCCCACCATCTCCTTGAAGAAGCGCACCGACTCGGGCAGCAGGTCGCCCAGCAGGCGCCAGTCGCCCGAGCCGTGCTTCTTCTCGTACTCGAGGTACTTGAAGCCCGACGACAGGCCGCGGCCGAAGTCCTTCATGCAGTCCTGGTACATCTGCTTGGCCACGCCGGACGCGCTCGAGAAGACGGTGCCGGAGCCGCTGGGGTACTCGATGAAGAGCTTCAGCTCGTAGTCCAGGCCGGGCTTGGAGACGGCGTCGAAGGCGAAGACGCGGCCCAGCAGCGCGTGGTCCTTCTTGAAGCGCACCTCGTAGGGCGTGCAGCCGGCCAGCGTGAGCAGCGTCTCCCGCACCAGCTTGGGCTTGCTGGCCCACTCGTCGGCGCGGTTGCGCAGGCTCTCGCTCAGCTCGGCCAGCGCCTCGGCGTTGCGCTGCTTCTCCTTCAGCTCGCGCTCCTGGTCGCCGCTGCTCGACACCGAGCCGGGCCGCTTCCCGCACGGGTCGCCCGACGACGACGTCGACGAGGAGGACGACGACGACGAGGACGACGCCGACGACGACGCCGGCGGCACCCGCGGGGGAGGCAGGGCCACCCCGGCGGCGGCGGGCCCGTTGAGCAGCGTCTGCGGCAGCAGGTTGGGCGGCACGTTGAGCTGGGCCCCGCCGCCGCCGCCGGCGGGGAGGCCGCTCACCAGCCCGCCGTGCGCCCCTCGGCGGGAGGAGGACGACGACGACGACGAGGAGGAGGAGTTGGGGCTCTGGCGGTTCAGCTCGGGCGGCCCGTCGTCGGGGGCTTTGGGAAAGCCGTTGGGGCCACCCAGGCCATTGGGCAGGCGGCCCGCGTGGCTTCCGCTCAGGCTGCCCGGAGGCGGGGGATACTCGAAGCGGCTGCGCTGCTCACTCAGCCCGTAGCGCTCCAGGCCCGACGGCGCTTTCGAGGACGCCGCGTCCACATGGTTGAGCTGCTGCTGCTGCTGCTGCTGCTGCACGGCCGCCGCGGCCGCCGCCGCCGCCGCGGCCGCCGCCGCCTCCTTGGCCGACAGCCCCACGGCTTTCACGCCCACGGGCGGCGGCGGCCCCGGCGAGCGGCCGTCCTGGAAGCAGCCGTGCGCCCGCTTGAGCTGCCGGGCGGTCTCGATGACGAACTCGATGCGGTCGGCGCCCTCGTAGTTGACGCAGCCCCGGCACACGGGCTCGCTGAAGTCCCAGATCATGGCCCACGGCATGCGCGGCAAGTCGCACAGGTAGCACGACTGCCGCCGCGAGGACGACACCTGCGCCGCCGACATGGCTGCCGCTGGAGGAGGCGCAGGACGGGCGAGGCGCTGCCGTCGCTTCCTTCTGGCGAGCGCGCTCTGCTTCAGCCGCTACCGCGCCGGCCACCCTTCGCGGGGGTGGGGGGCGGCCGCCGCCGCCCGCCGCGCCGCTTCTGCTGCAGGAGGCGGGGGCGCGGGCTCTCTCTCGCCTGCCCGCCGCGCGTCCGTCCGTCTACCTGGCAGGGCGGGAAGCGCTCCCGAGTCTGCTCAGGCGAGGGGCGGAGGGGGGAGGAGGTTGGGTCCCCCCTCCAGCCGCTGCATCTGCCGCTTCCCGGCGCTTCTTCGGTGTCTCTAAGCAGCGGCTGCTCCCGCTCCTCCTCCTCCTCTCCTCCTCCTCCTCTTTCGTGGTGTTGGAGGCGGGAGGGGGAGAGAAGTCGCCAGGAGAAGGCACCGAGGGGGTGGGGGAGAGAAGGGGAGGTCGCTACCTGCTGCTCCGCCGCCGACCCAAGCGTGGCCGCGTCCCGGGCAGCGCCGCGGGGAGGGCGGAAGGGGCTCGCTCGGGGTTGGGCGGGAGTCGGGGCAGGAGAGGGGGCGAGGGGACGCCCACACGGCCGGCTCTGCGGCGGCGGCGGCGCGCCTCAGGTTGGCGGCGGAGGCGGCATGGCGGCGGCTGCGGCGGCGCCGCCAGCTCCGCGACTCACATCCTCGAGCGCGGCTCGCCGCTCGGATCGGGGGAAGCCGGAGCGCCGCTCTGCGCTGCCGCTGCCGCTGCCCCTCCTCCTCCTCCTCCTCCTCGCGCCGCGCTCCATTCGCCGCCGCCCCCCCCGCTCGGATGCCACCTGGGTGGGGCGCTCACGTCACGGCCGCGCTCCCGCTCCCCCCCCACCTTTGCAGTTCCCCTTTCGAGCGCCGAGTGACTGACTGACCGGCCTCCCCCCGCCCCTCCCCCACTTCCTCTGCGCCGAGGACAGGGGAGGCCACTTGTGGCGCGGAAATTGCGCATGCTCGGCTCCCTGCCCGCTTCCTCTCTTGTCACTCCCCCCCTCCCCGCCCCTCCCTCCCTCCCCCCGTGCGTACAACTGCTGGAGGGAGGCGAGCTGCCTCTTGGAAACCGGCGGCCCGCGCTCCGCCTCGTCACACGCGCGCAGCGAGGGCTATGTTTGGAAAGTCAGACACTGGGCCGCTCTTCTCGCGCCGCCCCCGCCGCCTGGAAGGTGCCCCGGGCCGAGCGCCGCCGGAGCAGCGGCGCGGGCGGGAGCGCGCCCCGGGGCCGAGCTGCCCGCCCGCGAGCGGCGGGGCTGCTGCGGGCGCGCCTTCCCTTCCCGCGCGACCCCTGCGCTCCCTGGCCATGGCGCCGCCGCTCCTGCTGGCAAAATGGATGACAAACATGTGAGCGGGCGGCGGGCCTGCCCCTTCGGGAGGCCGGGCCTGCCTTTGCCGGCTGCTCATAACTCGCACGCGACGGGCGGACTCGCTTGATCGGGAGCCCGGGAAGGGCGGTTTGCCCGAGACCGGC
Source organism: Varanus komodoensis (assembly GCF_004798865.1). Classification (NCBI taxonomy): domain Eukaryota; kingdom Metazoa; phylum Chordata; class Lepidosauria; order Squamata; family Varanidae; genus Varanus; species Varanus komodoensis. The sequence continues at coordinate 36,832,296 of NW_025335761.1, forward strand.
CCACCCGCAGCCCCCTCGCGTCGCGCCTGCAGCCCGGCCGCTTCCTGCCTGGGTTGCCCACGGCTGCATTTCGCCCCGCTGCAGGCCCCCGCGGGATCGGGATGCAAAGTGCGGCGAGGACGGTGGTCCTCGGGGCGAGCGTGCCGCCTCGGCGCCCCGCTCGGGGACGCCCGCGAAAGCAGGGGGCTTCCCAAGGTGGCCAAGCCGAGCGAGCGCCTCTTTGCTGCCCGGGCGGCTGGGCTCGCCCTAGGGCTTCGAAATCGCCGCAGCGGCGCGCCGTCCGCGCCAAGCCCCCCGCCACCCCAGCACGAGAAATGCAGGGCAGCCCCAGTCGGTCTGGCAGCCCCGTGCGGCCGCGCGGCCCTTCGCAGGCCCCCGGCCTGGACGGCGCAAGGGGGGCCGCCGGCTGACCCACGCCTGTCTCTGATTCTCGCTGCAGCCGCCGCTTCCCGTGCTTGCAAGCTTGGCCGCCGCCGCCGCCGCCCCTTCAAAGAATAAGACTCATAAACCTTCCCTGCCGGGACTGGGGCTGCGGAGGGACCCTCCTGCGAGGCTTCCCCGGCGGGCGGGCAGTGATCCGGGTTGCGTCATCGCGCGCACTCCGGTCCTTGCCGAGTGACAAACTACCCGGGGTGAGTCAACATTCCCCAAGGAGAAGAAATGGTGCTACCCGCGGAGAAATTGTAGCATATTATAGCTGGGCTGGCCTGGATAACCCAGTGCCTTGTAATGATATTTACTCAGCTCTTTACTGACGCAGAAAGAGGGTGGGGGGAGGGATTGAAAGAGCCCTTGTTATTAAAAGGGCACATGGAGGATCACGCCCTTTTGCTGAGTGTTAATTCGGAATAATTACCTCACCCAGGTTGTGTAAGGCAACTATCATTAGAACAGGGGAGAAGATCAGAAATTGCACACCAAAACGTTTCTAAAAGCAGGACATTTAAAAATGACAGAAATCTTCCCTGGTGTCTGAAGGATGATCAGATTTTGGATAAGTGAGTATTTAATCCTCTCCCAACAAAATCAGTGCCACTTCCACCTACCTTCATGCCCAAGATTTAGGCTACAGTCCATGGGGAGTGAGCCCATTGAACTCAGCTGGTCTTGCCGCTGAACAAACACAGAGGACTGCACAGTTTCTAGCTATATTCTCCGCATATTCACTCATAATCAGGATCCATTGCATTAAGTGAAGCTGATTCCCAGGAAAGTTGAAATCTTACGTGCACTAAGCCAGATCAGGAGTCAGGCCCACTGAACTTAAAAGTCTTGTTTCTCAGCTGAGAAATGCACCAGATTGGGTTGTTGCTTGCCTTGATTGACTTGACTGGGTGTCGCCCCACCTCTGCAGGCACTGGAAACTTCAATTTGCTCACTCAAACTCTTTCCACTGAATGCTCTACCTGAGAGTTCAATGGAGGACATTGTGCTTAATGGGAAAGATGTCCAGTTGCTTTAGAATCCTGTTCAAAGAAAAGACTTCCTCTTCCAATCACCATGCCAGCCCTTTCATCCCTTTCTGGGTTTGCAGTGTCTCTTCTCCGTACACACTGCGCAGCCTGTAACAACACAGAAAACACAAGCACAAAAGCTAGGCCTAACCAGGCACTTGTTCCAGGGGATACACACAGCAGGAAGACTGATGTAGGAGCACAATGCATTTGTTTGTTTGTTTGTTTGTTTGTTTGAGCCGAGGCAAATGCTCACCCGCAGGAACCGGTTCAAGTGTTCACAGGGCCACAGTCCCGTCTGTGTTTTAAGGTCCACTGGAAGGTGGACATAGAAGCCCCGCTGGGTTCAAGGGATTAACAGGGATCCTGCATCAAAGCCCCTGGAGCTCAGAGGGAATCCCTTAGTGTAGACGAAGCTTGAACAGCCCGTCTTCTAGTGGTCGTGGCTGGAGACAGAGGAACTTCCTAAATAGCCCTGCTGATGTTATGGACCACCAACAAACTTGCTCAGGAGTGCTTCCAAGGGCTGCCATCCTTCCACCATGGTTTGGAGTTGGATGGTCCAGAGGAATTAACCCCACTTTGATGCACAGTGCTTGAACTTGGCCACCAGGCCACTCCAAGCCTGGCGCCTGTCATTGGAAGCTTGCAGATCGCTCAAGGACTTAAGATCTCAGCTGAGCTCAACAGAAAGCAAACTGGATGTGCACCAGCTCAGGCCTCGTCCTCCACTTAGGAGAAACTAATTTCCATCTAACACCCCAAGGTTCTGCATCCAGTGCTTTTCCCATCCTTTCTATATGCCTATTGATCTTCCTGAGGACATGCCGAATAGGGCTGTGCTTTCTTGAAATGACGATGACTTGTCTCTGCTTGTTTGAGCATTTCTCTTCTTGTGCAGCTTTCCTTGAAAGGGACCACTGTTCTGCATGTTTAGACAGAAGAGAAGAGAAGAGAAGCCTGCAACTCCCAGCATCCCCCAGCCAGCCATGCTAGCATCTGCAGGACCCTTTCTCATCCAAGCACACATAGGATTTTCCCCCTTGAGCTCTTCTGCTTGCCTTTATTGCTGGGCACTCCCCAAGGCACCCTCTGGCCTCTTCCCCCACTTCTTAACATTGGTGATGTAGTGAAGCCAGGGTGCTCAGCATAGCGCATGGGGACCACTTGATTAGCAGGGAACATGTGGCTATCTGCCACCCCCTCAGGCTTCCCTGTTGCCCCTGAGCTGAACTGCAGTGCTCACGGTAGATAGGGGGGAATGGATTTTCCTAGCAACAAAGGTAAGTGGAAAGATTGGCAGCTCGCTAGATGGGTATGGGTCAGCACCAGCTGCCTGAACTCTCCTTGGTAGCTGTAGCCATGGGGAAAGCCATGATGAGCAACTGCACTTCAAAATTTTCCACTATACCACAGTTTGGCTTCAGGGCAATCTCCATCTCCACTTCACCAACAGGGTCATTGATTCACCAGTACAGAACAGTTTCAGCTAAAGCCCTTTTGAACAACTAGGAAGAGATAGGGATCCATATTTCAGTCTAACCTCATCAAAGCACCTTTCCTTGTACCAGAAGATAGTGCTTTGTTTTTTCTTAATGAGTCGTCAACCTTGATTTTCAGCTTTGGAGGTTGCCACCAGTACAGGCTCTCCAGACCCTTCCAAGCAGGACGTCTGAATCCTAGAACACCTTTTTTCTTTTGTAATTCTCCAGCAGTAGTAAAAATGGTAATGCCCTTGAACATGTAGAAAGAGCCTTTTGCAAGCATTGATTTACTGCAACTCAAGTCACCCATCAGTACAGGCTGGGCTTATAAGGGCCAAAGTTTCCAGGCCAGAAAAGTGTGTGACTTGTTGAAGGAGGGCTTCAATTCCGGCATCTCTCTGCTTCAAAACAAGGCTAAGTCCCCTGCCAAGCAGAGCGAATAGCCAGCCCTGGGCAAGAAGGAGGCTCTCCTCCATCGATGGCCAAGAAGACTCCACCTCTCCCAGTAGCTTCAGCAGGGAACTCGGTTTGCGAGCAGCAGTCTGGGTTGCTAATGAAAAACGTGAGTGATCAGTGAACCAGTCGAGGGAACACAGACCAGGCTTGGCTTGCGTGTTTCCTAGGGGTTAGCCGTGTGTCTTTCTCCTTTCCCTTCCAATTTAGCATTCTGCTGTTCCCACCACAGCCTGGGTGACAAGCAGCGCCGGTCCTTTGGGATTTGCACTATTTAAAGAAAAGGGGGGGGGGCAACATCAATAATCCCTCCTGATGTTGATTTAGCACTTCTGTAATCTGGGAATTAAAAATTTACCTTTGGAGGGAGGGTGGACTAGACCAAACAATGGCCGCATTCATCGGGCTGAGTTGGTTTACTACAAATAAACAACGTCGGGGTGGGGTGAGGGGAGGAAGAGGCCGGAGAGGATGAGCAGGCAGGCGGGGAGGGAGGGAGGCGGGGAGGGAATGAAGCAGCAGCACCAGGAGCGGTGAACAATTAATGCACCATGTTTCTTGCTTCGTCAGTTTCTCCCAAGCCGGCGCTATAGACTCAGCCAGTCTGATGGCGAATTATTTATGGTGGCTACTGCTTGGATCGCCCCAGGATATGCCTGGCCACAGAGAGAATCTAGTTTCGCAAGCATCTTTGAAAAGGAAGGGAGGGAGGGAGGGAGGGAGGGAGGGAGGATGAATAAATGAATGAACGACTGCATGCGTGCATTTTAAAAATTGGTCAGCTCTTCCCTGTACTGCAAGGGGAAACTGGGACAGTAAACGGAGCCTTTCCCTCCAAGCCTCTGTTTTGGTTCTCCCCTCTCCTCCGCCTTGGCTGGCAGCAATGAAAGCGAAGATGACGATCACACATGAAATATTGAATGGGGAGGGACGCGGCGTGCATGCGGGGGGGGGGGGGGGGACAGGATGAGTCAGTCTGCATCAACCCAAACCAGCTGCTACCTTTCCAATGCAATTAGTGGATATGAGAAGTAGAAAGGCACGATGCCACATTAAGGGGTCATAAAACAAATGCGATTCAGGAATAAACACGTCCGGAAGAATAAAGGTGTGTGTTTGCATGCGTGCAAAAGAAAGGGAGACGCGTGACGGGGGACGGGGGGGCAGGATCGCTGCCTTTCTCTGCTTACGGGCCGTCAAATTCTCCGCATTATCGTAAATTCCGGAGCAAAACAAGGTGAGTCGCTGCAGGCAGTGGCCATCCTTGCGCCATGACCAAGAGCACACGCGTGGCGAATCGCCCCTCATTTTGAACTGGTTTGCAGAGATTGCTCTGTAGGGCAGACACCCGCCGTTGGCTCTTTGCCATTAGGGGGTCTTTCCCCCTAAGCAGTACGGGAGTCTTTGGGGCTCCACATCTGCGAGCTGGGGATAATTCATTGCAACAACAACCCTTCAGGTAATTTTAAAAGCACGCTGGTCCAGGAAAGCTTATACCATAATAAACGTCAGTGGTCTTTAAAGTGTGCCAGCCGTCTTTGTTGTTTTTGCTGAGACAGATTTAAGGCGGCTCCCCTTCCGGAAATGGTTCTTTTGGGTGATCGCCTCAAGATCCATCCTATGGCCCCATGAACGAAATGAGGGAGGCAGCGAGAAGGACCTTCCGATGGAAACAAATGGCGAAGAGGGCGGGGGCGATTTCCATGCAACTCTGCTGCAAATACAGGCTCTGCCGAAGCAGCTGGTTTTGTTTTTCACGGGGGGGGGGGGTGGAGGAGGAAAAACAACCGCGAACAGCGTGCAGGGAAGAGCCAACCAAAATGTATTCCCGAATTCCGCAAATGCTTCGGAGCCCGTTCCAGATTTGTGTCGGATGCAAAGCTCTTCCTTAAAGCGCCAGAAGATACCTGTCAAAACACCAAGTTAGTCAGAGAACAATGTCTTAGGCTTTTCTATATTTTAATTTCATTTCTCAGAAAGGTTCTTTTTTCCCGGACAGTCCCTGCTTTATTTCGCTTTAAAATATCATCTTAAAATATCATCATCTGAGATATTGGACCCCATTGAGATGTAAAGAACGTCATTCATTCAGAAAGAACAAGCCTGCATGCTTCTCTTTTCTGTTTCAATGGTTCCACTGCTTTTTGCCTTTTATTCTTTGATATGTTCTTCCCCTTTGCTCTGTCGGTAAGATTTTTAGAGTGTTCCACCCACATTTCCCCTTTAGACGTTATTACTGCTTGTAATAACAGAACAGAAAAGGTTAAGCAGTTAGTTTACTTCTAGAACCCCATATCTGTTGATACGGTACTGCCACTCATCCTAAGGCCAAATAAATTATACACAGATGCAGACACACATCCATGAAGAGTTAGGTCATCCCCCTCCCCATCCTTTAGCTTGCCCCATATCCACCTGCCACCCCACACCCCTTGAGGAGTTTCCTACAGCTGACGCTCTTAGAACAGACTTTCCCAGCTTCCTGTAGCCCATAGTCCCCAGCTGCACTAGGGATGATGGGAGTTGTAGCCCACCACTTCTGGAAGGCACCTACTTGCTGTCTAAGAATCTGCTGCTTTTCTAGTGGATTTCATTTTTAAAAACAACAATGCAGCAGCAACCCGGACGTGTATCATAGTTGCAATTAGTTCAAACCATGTAACATTCAACACTGTCTTCTGGCACCAGCAGAAAAAAAGAATAAGGGGGTACAAAAGAGGCAAGTGCATTTTTCCCTCTTGGGAGGGGAATGAGCTTTGTCTCACATGTTTCTTAAAGAGAAATGGGAGTGCATTGCATGTTAAGGTTGCAATTGTTTATACACCCTTTCCAGGAAGCAGACATGCATAGGACTCTCATTCTGCAATACATACATGCACATGTTTACTCAGAAGTAATTCCCATTTTGATCAAGGATGCCTGCTCCCTAGTAAATAGGTTAGAATTGCAGCAGTAGTAGAGAGTGCCAAACTGTCCTCTTAATCTTTAGAGACCCAAACCACCTGGGACCAGGGTACTTGGGAACTGCTTGTACCCTAACAAAACAAGGGCTTGCCTATCCCTGATATTGCCTTGGCAGGCCCTGCTGTTGGAGTGTCCACCAGGGTACAATCAGGTAGGTTGGATGCAAGACACAGCCTTCTCTGTGGTGGCTCCCTCTCAGGAGGTATCAGTTTGGTCCCTTTTGTTTTTCTTTAGATGGGTCTTGCAGACATTTTTCCTTCAATCTGTTTATGGGTTAAGGTGGTCTAACTAATACTTCTGCTTAATTCTGGAAGCTTTTAATTGACCATTGGAGTGTATGTTTTAGCTGATTAAAGTTGTGGATATCTTGATTTATGTTTTTCACTTGGTGTTCTTGATTGTACCACTGTTTTAAAATCTTTCTTTTATTCTAGGCCGCTCTGAAATGATGCAATCCTTTAAAAGCGCCAACTAACACTTCAAAATAAATAAATAAAATCAGACACAGCAATGCACACTTCCTAGCAAATGCGCACTAGATTGTGCTGCTTAGCACATTTGCTTTGAAATCAGGCCTGTTGATGTTGATGGCACGAATATCCAAGGGACCATCTTTAGGGCTGCAGTCTGGTTTGAATTTCTAGTTTATGGCTCTATTAGAATTTGTATGCAACAAGTACTTTTCCTTCTACTAACCATAGAGGTCCAGCTGCAACCGGAACAAAGCTTATGAAGTCTGTGGGGGGAGTACATGCCCCCAGCCCTGCTCTGGGGCTCCCTCTGTCACTGGTATTCCCTGAAAAGAGCCGCACACAGAGAATCAGAACACGCATACCTGCTAGTGCATTACCTCTATTCCATCTTACTCAGCCCAGCACCCTCCAGATGTGCAGGCCTACAGCTCCCATCATCCCCAAGCAGCATGCCAGCCCTGGATGATGGGAGTTGCGCTCAGCACATCTGGAGGGCATCTGGTTTGGGGGTGAGGCAGAGGCCTGGGCTTTCCTTCCTTCCTCCTCAGCCTCCTCGGCTTGCTCCTCCCCCCCCCCCGCCCTGCATTTCATAGACTGTGCTCAGCTCTCTCCTCCTGGGAACATAAACAATCAACACGACTAAATCAACACAATTGGCAATTTTTCTTCCCCAAGGCTATTCCCACCGAGGGACACTCGCCACTCTCGTGATGGTGCAGAATCCAAGAAGCATTGTGAGCGTGGTTAGCAGCGCCAAGCAGCGCCCCCGCCCCCTCCCCTCAGCCCGTACACAGATGGCTTGTCAAAACGAGAGTTGCCAAAGCGACTGGGGGAGGGGGAATCGCAGCCTTTTTCTTTCTCTTGGCCTATTCTTACGATTAATACAAACCTGAGCGTTTTTAAGCTTTTCTGATTATTTTTTAACATCAGTGGGAATGATGCTATTCTGAAAGGGGCAATTTTAAAGAGAAAGGAATAGGAGCAGAGGAATTGAATGTGTTCCGCAAATTCACCAGAATACAGTGATGCACGCACATTTTCTTGGTTCTTGGGAGAGACTTGATTCACTCCACCTCCTCCCCTCTTATGACTAAATGGTCTATTCCTCATTAGAAATGCTCATTTGACTCGGAAAAGTGCGAGGAGGGGAAGGGATCTGAAGCAAGTGCCTTTGAAAGCGAAGGTGCTTTTGGGTTTATCTGATTTCCAGAGAAAGCAGTGGTGAGACAGACGTGCTCCACATATTTCCCTAGCACAGGAGTGGGGGAAATTGATCCAGAAAAGGTGCACGTCTTCCACTCTACCGGTCTGAAGACCCCTCCTTGTCAGGGAATGTGCCGAGGTTTTGTTTAATTCCATGGTATTTTCGCATCACTCCGCTGTGCACTAGCATATTCCCAGGGTTTGTTGAAGATGTCTAACAGCCATGGACCTGAAACCCCCAGAACTTTTGGACATGTGGCTTATTTGGGAATTTGAGAAATTGCTGTGGCCACTGCCACAAAATGGCCCCCGCCGTGGCTGTGAGTGGCGAAAGGCGTTGAAAGACGTGGGGCAGTGCAGGACAGCGAGGCTAGAAGCCGCCCGCGGGGAAGTGGGAAGCCACCAGGCAAAGGTGTAGAGGGTTGAGAAAGAGCAGGGCCAGGGGCAAGGACGGGGAGAAAATAAGACTGCCCTCACGTTTCCCAGGTTTTTCTCAAGTCATGCTTTTAAATGGGACAGAGGAAAGCGGAAGCTTTGTGGACACCATTGGCAGTCCCTGCAGGTGCCTTCAGGAGCCCTGCTGTGGGCCTTAAAAACTCGCTTGTAATTACCAGCAAGCCCATTGGATGGCTGGGCCAAAGCCAGCACTTCCCTTTGGTGTTACTGGAAGAATTAAACAGGCGCTCCAGTCCCTGCTCCTCTTTGGAGCTCCCGGAGTAGCTGTGAACCAGTCACATCCCTTCCATCACCCTAACCTGCTTCACAGGGTCGCTGTGCTGCTGGCAAAGGGCTCCACCCCCCACACTCTCCTGAGCTCCTTGGAAGCAGCGGATCAGCCGCTCCCTAACTAGTGCCCTCTGGATGTGGTGGACTACAGCTCCCATCATCTGTAGTAAGAGTGGCCAGTGGGCAGGGTTGCTGACAGTGATCGGAGTTGTAGTCCAACGCATCGGGAGGGTTTGGGAAAGGCTGGAAATGGTCATAGCGCTCCTATTCCAAAGACGTCTAAGAGGCGGAGGCTGGAGACGCCCGGTTGCATTTGGCCTCCAGAAGAAGGCAAGTCTGCTATTCGTAACAGATGCCTTACCCAAGGTTCTTTGTGTGCGCAAAAGCTTCCCATTAGTCCTAGGCAGCATAGCTAGTGGTGGCTGTTGGTGGGGCTGTAGACCAACAACATCTGGAGATCCCTGCTATAATAAATTCGGATCCTCTTTAAGTGCCAAAAGATGCTGTATTTTTTTAGGATGAAGTCTGGATCTGAAACTGCATAAAACACACTTCCTTACACCCAAGTAAGGCTTGGACCTGTGAGATGAAATGGCATTTTGTACTTAGCCCTTAGGTTCATTCCAGTTTTCAAGAAAGAAATCTACAGGTATCATTGTATTTCTTATTTATTTGCCTCTCTGGACAGTTCACAACACTTAAAAACAGTACAGGAAAATAATAAAATATAAACATTTTTGACAGTTAAAATCTGAATAAAACAAAAGCAAAAATTAAAAAGAGTAAAAGCTAGCAGTGGGATAAAGCTCTAAAAACACCACGGATGCTTTTACATGTGTGACATAACGGTGAAAGCTATTGCTTTGTTTTGCCTTTTCATCATAGCAGTGCAATCCTGTGTACTCTGCTCTGAAGAAAGTTCATATGATCTTAGGGAAGGATCAGACCTTCAGGAAACTCTCCATAGGATTACAGTCTAAAGGTGCAATCCTATGCAGGCTTAGAAGAAAGGCCTACAACTCCCAGCATGCCCCAGCCTTACACAGGATTGCACCCTACATGTATTTTTGCTACGGACCCCCAAAAGACTAGCCTTGCTCTAAAACCCATCTGCATAATGTGTCCCCACCATCCGATACTCAGTTTGGTGGTTCATGAAGCTGCCATGGCTAACGTCTGTGGACAGAATTCCTCCATTAATTTGCATGACTCTTCTTCTGCTTTTTCTTATTTTAAAGCCATCGCTCAATAAGAAGCCTGGGGGAATTTTAAAAACCTGGCAAGACGTCTTGATCAAGGGGGTTGGTTCAACCCCCCCCCCCGCCCCCGAATTCCTCTATTCGCCCTCTCCTGCTGTTTTAGCTCCGAAACACGCCGAAATACATTTCCGTCTCGGAGGTGGGCAGGACGGTTGTTCCTGCACGGGATATCCGGATCGGGGTGGCTGTGAGAAAAGGGGCTGCAGTCCTAAAACCCGTGCCTTGCGGAGCAATCTCCATCGCAAACAGCGGGGTGTATTTTACGATAATAACTATGGGTATGATTGATTTATTCCGAAAAGGGGGGAGCTTTAAAATATGAGCACTGAGAAACGAGCGCCGCATGTCGAAGTTTGCCTTTGTGAGCGCGAGAGAGAAAAGGGAGGTTTGGAATAGAGACCGGTGTATCTGTCTAGGAATGGTTTTGTGCTGGGAATGCATCCTTTGGGAAAGGGTAACGCAACCCGCTGTGGAGCGGGTGGGCTGGAGCGAAGTGGAAACAGTCCGATGACATTAATGGAGCTGGGACTGAACCAAACCTCCTTCTCTGGAATGAATGCCAGACGTCGCTTTCCTGAACTCCTTCCAAGAGTCTGAGCGTCGATTTTCATTCTGTTTGTGCTAAACGTCGATGACTAGAGCTGGAAAATGCAGCCCTTCCCTTGATCCCAGAGAAATATATATATACGTGCCAAAGAATTTGTGCCAATTTGTTTCCATTGCCAGTGGAAGCCCTTGTGCTTTGAGCAATGCAAAACAATATCAAGTTCCCAAGAAAACTCGCTCTTCATTGAGAAGAAACCCACTCAAGAGCCCCCCCCCCCCACTGCGGCATTCATAGCGGCCGTGCTTCAGAGGTTCCCACAATCTCAGCAAAACGCAGGCAGGCGAGCGAGGGCGTGGGCGCAGGAGAATCTAGTCCTCTCCGCCTCGCTACCCGGCCAGACCCTCCGCCACCCCATCGGCGACTCCTGCCCGCTCGCTCGATGAGGTGACCCTGTTTCTCTTCCTTCGCAGGCGCTGCTCTTCCCTGCCCTGCGCGGCAAGCAGGCGTTGGGCAGCCTGCGGGGTCGCAGCTTGCTCCAGCCTGCGCAGGGGAACGCTCCGTTCCCCACCCACAGGCATCCTTTGACTCTGCCCCGACGCCTCTTCTGTCGCTCCCCTTCGACTCCCTCTGACCTCGCACATGTAACTTCCCATGTGGCACGTGCTTGAGAACACCCAGGGAATGTCCAGTTCCATTTTCTAATTTCTAGTTCTCACGAGGGGCAGATGGGGCGGTTAGTGGAACGTGAAGTTAAAACATGCGGCCCAATTCCATTGCTGCGCTCTGCACCCGCTTCATTCATTCCTTTATTTAAAAATATATGGGAAACCCTCCCAAGGCGGCATACAGTAAAATTTTCGACTGCGACACACAATGAAACGATGCTATGCCGATAGCAGGCATGTGAGAGGGATATGGCGTGGTAACAGGGACTTTGGGGGATACTCGGCATTCATAGAGCCGGGTGGGTTGGCTTGAATGCTCGAAGCGCTTTCTTCCGAAGGAACCTGCCGCTTTCCCGAGATTTCGCGCCCGGCCCGGATGCTGCCGCCTTCAGACTTAGGGGTGTGCGTCTGGGTACCCGGGACACGGCGTGTTTCCGTGCGCGCCATCGTAGGCGCTCAGCCGAAGCTACCTTGTTTTCTTGAGCTTCTGGCGATATTTGTTTGGACCCGAGTCCGTGGGCGATTGGATTCAGTCGCCGTTTTAACTATTTTATTTGCTGTCCAGGTTTTTTATTATTTTTGCCGCTACGTCTCCCCCGCCCCGTTTTTCATGCATTGCCTTTTAATATGTTTATGGACGCATTCCGATGGAAGGTGGCTCTCCAATTCTTCCAGCGAGTCGGTGCAACAACGTGCAGGGTCGTCTCCCAGCTCGCAGAAGACCGGAGGGGCGTGCCGAGGCGAAGAGCACCGCGGCGTGCCCGGAGCAGCCCGGCGAGAGTGCGTGGCTGGGCTGGGCTGACCCGTGAAACTCGGGCTGCTTCCCAGGCGAGCTCGCACGCGCAGCGCCGCGGCAGCAGCGCCGCTCGAGCCTGCCAAGCAGTGGCGGAGCCCTCGGGCGCGCCGAGCAAATAGCCCTCTCTCCCCAGCACGGCGACCCCCAGCTCCAGTTTCTGGTCCTGGCGCACACGTTGAACTGGCGTCGCCCCCTGCTTTGAAAAAACAAGAGTGCATATGGGCATGTGCAGAGTGCTTTCGGGTGTCACTGAACAGCCGTTCATTAACGTGCACCACACTGTCTGCGTGAAAGTAGGATCTGCCTTGCACTGAGTCGGACCCTCGGTGCCCCAGCCCAGTATTGGCAACACCGGCATCAGATCTATCTATCTATCCATCCATCCATCGCCTTTATATGCCGCCCTTCACAATGTCTCAGGGCTCTTCAGAGTTGCGGGCAGGAGGGGTTTCTTTTTTCCCCAGCCTTCCCCGGAGAAACGGGAACCGAGCCTGCCATCTCCCCCCTGCAACACGTGTGCTCTAGGACGGCCTTCTGTGCACACACACACACGCACATCACACCAGAAAGGAACCCCGCTCGCCCGCCAGCCCCTTGGCACGATGGCTCCAGTCGCCCGGCCCGCCCCCGCTCCCAGCCCCCGCGCGTGAGGCTTGCATCGCACCGCACGGCCCGGCCCGGCCCGCCTTTGTGACACGGCGCATGTGGAAACATTTCCAGCGCGCCGCAGTGAATGGCGCGGCTGGTTTCTGTTTTCGCGGCCGGCTTCCGCCCCGGACTTGGCCCGCTGCCCGCCGCGGCGCTGAAGGATTGTGGGAGCCGCGCGGCTCTTCCCTCCTCCGCCTCCCCCCGCCGCCGCAGCCCCAAGCGCCGGCGTTAAGTAGGCCCGGCAGCTCCGCTCCTTCCCCACTTGGCAGCGGTTCAAAGCGCTCTTTCATTGGGAAGGCTGGAAGGCTGCCATGTGCGAGGCAGATTTGCCGTGCCTGCGCTCATAAGGAACTGATAAATGCCGCTGCCGTTGCCGTGGCGACGGGAGGCTATCAGGACGGCCCTGTGATCTGCAGCCTCCCCGCTCCGCAGGGTTTTTCCCTGCTTCCCTCCCTGCCTCCCTCCCTCCGTGCGCCCCCCTTTCTGCCTCAGATGGCAAAATAAAGGCGCTCTCAAAAGGAGAAGGCGGGGGGGGGTGTTAACTCTTGCACTGCCGGAAGAAAGCGGCTTGCGGCGGCCCCCTACGGCCAGGCGAGCGCGAGCCGAGCCAGCCCAGCGCCGGGGCTGCGGGTGCGTGCCAGGGAGGCGGCAGGAGGGGAGTCCCTTTCTCTTCGCCCGCCCGCTCGATTTCGTGCTTCAGTGGGGCTGGAACTCCCCGCCCCGCCACGCCACACCTACCCACCCACCACTGCACGCACAGACACAGAAGGCACGCATGGATGCAAGTGCCGTTTAAATCGACCGTCGCTAATGCCTTTAAAGGCCTGGCTGTAAATCGCTTTCGATCCCAGTGCTCGTCTTGATGGTCACACTTTTGTGCAATTTCTCCATTAAACTAAGAGTAGGGCGAAGAAGAAAAAAGTAAGTTTCTAGACCTCGTGGTTAGAATCTGGACACGTTCTCTGGGAAAGCAGCATACAAGCGAAGCAGCAGCAGGAGCATATGTTAATAAACAATTAAAACGGGGCTATCGTTAAAAAGGGGACCCAATGCAGCTATGATGTACGGAATTCACCGACTCTGTCCTCTCCCTCCAGCCCGTCCCTGTGCAGAATAGGCAACTTCCGCTATGCATCTGCTTGGTTAACTCTGCTAGAACGTGCATGCTTTGCCTTTACTGTTTCTCAAGAATGCTTTAGAAAATCATATCGCCCCCGCCCCGCACACGCCATGGTTCCCCCCCCCCCTTAATCGGTAATGGTTTCTATTATTAATGGAATGAACTCTGAGCTCTGTTCTGTATAGCGCCGATCTCTTCAGTTTCTACTCACCCTTCTCAAATGGATGTAGTTTGCAGGTATAATGAAAATTTTGGAGAAGTGGGGGGGGGGAATCGGCAAGTTTTGGTGTGTTTTAATGTAACATTCTATCTGACTTTTCTTCAGTATACCTGAAATACATTCTGCTGATTGTATACATTCTGCAATACAAGAGAAAACCTGGCTAAATGAAAAGGAACATCCTATATCAAAGACCCAGGTGGTTTATTAAAGGGGCACAAACTGCGTAGGTGAAATATTAATAATTGCATCAGTTCAGCAGGTTGTTTGGAACTATGGCAGGCTTATCTAAATCTTCATTGGCAAATCAAAGGGAGGAGCTGAATATATTTAGCTTTAATAAATAGAAAAATGCTAACATCAACCCTAATAATATTTGTTCAGGACTCCCACAGAATTCAATGGACATATGACATGTCATTCAATAGTCATGTAAGGAACAGTGCAGGGGATCAGATCTGGACTTCTCTCAGCCCAATTGTGTGCAGTGTTGTGTAAAACAAAACCCAGAGAGCTCAAGTGCAAAGACCCTTCCTTTGCACCAGCCAATATTGCAAGCTAAAGTGTTGCACCAGCGCACCAAGGGTAATACAACTAAATTGTGCAAGGCTTTGCACAAGTCAGCTGTGGGCAAAGAGAGGGCGTGGCAGAAATGGGGTGGAGGAGAGTCAATATTAAGACATATCCGACTCATAACAGCTATTCTGTGGCATCCGCTTGCATCACTGCTCAACAAAACATGGATATCGACAAGTATTCATGAATGCCATATATCAGAGCCCACACTCTAAACAAACCATGGAGATAGGATAGGATAGGATGTCATATAGATTCTTTACACCTGTGCAGGAAGCATGTCATACCAGCCATTTCTAAGTATATAGATGGGCAGAGAGTCAGGCTATATATGCTTGTTAAAAGAAACCTGACATTCAACCTATTACATTCAAGGTATTCATGATTCCATAGAGCCTATACTGCCTGGGCCTCAGGAGGATGCTCCTTACCTAAGATCACATCAGTATCCTATAGTCCAAAGGAGGGCAGAAGGGCAGGGGAAGGCATATGAAGATCTACTGGTAGATCCCCAGGTGATTTTCAATAGTTTCACCAAGGATTTCTGACTCTCAGTGGGTTAACAATAGCAAGAACAGGCCCACCCTTTCCTTGATTAGGTTGATTAGGTGAAAAACAGGAATAGATTTGTGTGTCCACAGATCTTTTTGCAAATTCCAGTTCTGTACTGGGGAAAAATTGTTTTGTACACAGAGTCATGGCCACCTTCCTGAACCACCATTTTTCATTCAGCTGGACACCCTTTGGGCTCCGGTGGAAAACAAAATAGACCTCACAAGCCTGCTTTATGCAGCTATTATAATTTGCCTTTTTTGGACCAAAGTCAACTTTGGCTGCACCTATACAATTTTACTTGTGGTTACCTATTTAATTCCGTTGGGCTTAATGGGTTGCAGTGTTAGTGCCATTTGGATTGGCCCTCTTAAACGTATTTCTGTAGGCATTGGATTAAAAAAAATACATCAAAAGGCTGTCTACTATTTCTTGTCAGTCATACTTTTACTAGCTTTTACTGGTACTCTCTGTGTCGTGAAAGCCTGCAGAGAGAACTTTTCCATAACTGTTCCCCTCCCAGTTATCTTTCAAATGTTGAAACTTAGGGACTGCTTCAAATATACAATTTTGTTCTTTCGTTGCTGATTCCCAAATACAAAATATCCATTATAGCATCTATATTGGTGATCTTATAAATGAATTATTATTATTATTTTTGCCTGAAAAATAAATACAGCCTAACCTATGAGTATTCCATAACCATTTGATGTTTATGTTGCTGGAGTATGTATATCAATTTCTTAGTATTTATATGCTTACTACCTTCATCTCATGTCCCTTCAAATTTGTTATTGTCAGTTTGTCATTAATCACTGAACAACTGTTCCAAGGATTGGGTTTTGTGGGTAAATCAAAAAGGAATCTGGAGAACTGAAGCACAATTGCTTCAAACAACTGAAACTGTGTGGAAATGCATTCAGCAGGAAGAGAGAAAGGAGGAGCAGGGACTGCATGCAGACATACATACTGTACAGTATATTTTTAGAAATTAGTTTTAGTTAAGGCAAAAATAATAATGCCCAAGAGCATGAAACAGCTGCAGTTTTTATTGAAGACTCACATTTGATATATGAAGATTAGTACCAAATACAATAATTTAGACAGCCATTTCAATACTGCAGATGGAAGGTTCACTTTCAAAGCTCCCTCTTCATGCCAATGCACTGAGTCAAAAGGGATGTTTCTTCTCAACAATTGTATGAGGTTTTGGTGTTGTTTTTTTAATCAACCCAGATTTTGTGAAGCTGCTTCTATTCAACTGTAATTTTGTTACCTGACTCTGGGTCCCTGCCGAAGGTTGTCATGGCAATTCTGACCTGCTGTATATACTCTGTCTCACTGAGATGCCCTGATTATTTTACAAAAAAGGTTAAAATGTCTTTTAAAACATGGGGGGGGGGGGCAGGCACATTATCCTTAAAAAAAATACTTGTAACAGTTTGTCCGTGTTTTTCCTTACTAATCCACTAATGTGGACCTATTTTGCTCCACTCATCTGGAAAAACAGTGAGAAAAATGCAGCTTTTGAAAGATTTGATATGTTCTTTCATAGCTCACAAGAGAACAAAATGAGAATGGGAAAAGAAAGGGAAAATAGCAACTTCATGTCTATAGTTAGACTTCTGTTCATACCGATGAAGTATTTTCCCAGGTAGCTTTACAATATTTTGCTTTCTTCTAACATGGTTTCTCTATATAAGGCAGAGCTAGACTATGTTCTGCCCATGAAGAAAAGCAGAATAATGGAATGACAATGGAACCAGGTACCTAGGGAGCTTGTGGGCTCTCCCACACTGGAGGCATTCAGGATGCAACTGGTCAGCCAGCACAGAGGGATGATTTAACTTGGAGTCCTGCACTGAACCTGTTGGTCCTCTGGCCCCTTCCAGTCCTATGATTCTATGGTTCTATGCCTTGCTGTGTTCACAACGCCTAGCAAAATTTTTAAGCCAAGAGAACAATGTCTGCAGTACATCCTCTATATAATATTGTTCAATATAATGTATCACATATAGGCAGTTCACCTTGAACACCTGTGAACCACTGCAGTCACAATTTCTAAAAGAATGTATTGCTCCATGTATGAACTCCATGTATCTAATACCGACTGTAGTTGAATTGTTCCACTCTTGTCCTCAAGGTTCCTCTGTCTCCTCTGTTTTGCTCCCTTTCTCTCTGTTGAGTTTGTTGTTCTGTTTGTTGTACAGTAAATCTGGAGCTCTTGCAAGACCATTTTGATTCAGTGCCATGGAGTGGAAATTTGTTTAAACATCCTTGGAAAGATCCAGCCTTGTCATTCCCTTCTTAGCAACATAGTACTTTATTCTGTGGTGTCATCTGACTGTTTGAGGCATCACCTTGAGAACAGTAAAACCAAAAAATGGAAACATGTTCAGCATTTCTGCTATTAATATATCCTAAGCAATTATTTTATGGTGCAGCAGTGGGTTCCAACAGTCTAACAACTACATTCTTCAGAGAACCCTTTCAGTATGGACTGACTTCTTAAGGAATTCCTGTCCATCTGCCATACAACTTCAACATATTTTAAAAGATTTGATGGCGTAATAAAGGGCAGGGCTGAGCAAAAAGCAGAACAGGACTGATTGACAGATTTCTGGATGATTTGCTGTAGATTGGCAAGGCTTTCTGACAGTCAATCTTTTAATTGTAACTATAACAAAAAGTCCTCCCTCATCCACTTTCTCTCTAATTAGACTGATCTGAAGTAACTCAAATGCAGATTTATGCTTCATTCAAATCTGCCCAGTTTCTGATTTCTGAGGTGCAGTAGGCATCTGTCTTCACTTCCAGAGCCAATATTTTGCATTTCCCGCCAGACTCTGCATCCCCAATCCATTCTTTTGCACCTAAATACTGCCATAGACTTGAGAATTCTAATAACTCTGCTCTAGCTTACTCAACCGCAATGCCCTCCAGAGGTGTTGGACTGAAACTCTCGTGCTGGTTGGGAATGATGGGAGCTGCAGTCCAACATACCTGTAAGGCACAGGTTGGGGAGCATGTTGTATAGCTGCTCAGAGACCATATCCTATATTGCAATTTATACATGCTTGGGCAGGGTCCTGACACTCGGAACCAGTTGCAGGAATAAACACCAGTTTGCACCATCCTGAACTCTAAAGAAAATGTTCAATTCTTTACCAAATAAATAAAAAAATAGGACCAATTCACTACAGTACTACAGTCATGGTCATCTGCTGAGGCTTTTTTTGGCTCTGATCACAGCTATTTTCCATAGTGAATAGATCGTAATATGATTCTACCATTGGTCCTTATAATTCATTCATCCATTTAGTTTAAAATACTTTTCTTATGGCCTTCAGTTCAAAACTCCCAGGGCAGCTTGCCTGATTATAAAGCAATAACAAAATGACAATAAAGTTTCATAATAAAATAAACACAGAAAGCAGCTGAACCAATAAAATGGGTGGGCACATTCTGCCATATGCACAGAAATTTGTGGTGACATGTCTGGCACAGACCAAGCTTGCACTTATGTTGTGTGTACACCAATTCCCAGATGCTTCGATGAAGATTATTCTGCCAAATGTAGTTCATATAGGTTAGCAGCTGTGAATTCAAATCTCCTGTCAGCCATGAATTATGAACTGAGGCAAGACCCTCTTAACGTCAGTTCCTTCTCAGCAATTGCTGTTGGGATACAACTACTGGTCTACCTTACAGAGTTGTAAGGAATCATCATCGGTAGTGTTTGAAATGCTATGACACCCAAAGCATGCAATCCTGCATACTCAGTATATGTAGGAGAAGAACAGGCAGCCTAGCAGGGCAAAGAGAGAGTTCTGTTGATCCCAGTGTTCTGTGGGATCAACTGTAGACACGGTTTCTTCCTATTAAACCCTTCACTTTCGGGTGAATTAATAAACGATTTTTCTATATCAGAGAGAAACAACATTTCTCTGTGATGGTATGCACCTTCTCTATTGCTTTTGGTTATTATTACTATAAAACTTTTTAAAAAAAGGATATTGACTCTTTTTGCCCAGTTTTTCTTATTTTCCATTGTGAATCATGTGCCTTAAGCCGTTTCAGACCATCCAAGTTTTGTGTTGTTGCTGTAGATGATTTTCCTGTTGTTTTGAAGCTCCATGTTTTTGAAGAGTTGAGTTGGGTCTTTAAAAAAATCAGAAGCGGGGCTATTTTTTTCATTCAAAAGGTTCTGCAAACAGTACAATTTAGTGTTTATGATTTTTGCACTGTAGTTACTATGACAATGCAAGGTAACATATAGAAAAGTGGCTGGATCCCAAGAAGAGAGAGAAAGAAAGGGAGAGTGTAAGAACAGTTGATTTACTGTAAACATGTAACAAGACTTGGCTTCACTGGCAAACATTCAGAATTTGGGGCTACACCCCACCCCATCCCACCCACACGCTGCAGAAAATAATGCTAGAGGTTTGCAGTTGAAACAGCATCACTAAACTCAACGGTAATATCCTTTCTAAATGTTATGGGAATTTTGGCACACCAATGAAAGAAGCTGATGCAGTACAGTATCCTTGGACATACATAAAGTCAAAGGTTTTTCCTCCTAGCAGTTTCTGCTAAAGGAGCTGAAATAGGTATCTCACTTAGGTCCCTATTGTCTCAAAACAGTTTTTAAAAAGAGACCTGTCATTGCTATGTGTATATGCACTCACCATGCATTTACAACGCAGTTACCCAGTGACTTGATAAACAGAGGTGATGCAAATGATGAGATACACCGTCCAGGAAGCAAAACGCAAAGGCAAACAAGAAATGGCAAGCGTCAGCTTTCTGGGGCGACCACGGTGAGCAGTGTGCAGCGAATACGTAGCTTTCCACTGCTCTCCTCTGCAACTGGTCCTGTGTTGCTGCCTGGAAGTGCCTCTCTCGTTTTATCTGCAGGCTGAGCTGATCAGTGTCCGTGGTTAACAAGCCGCCAAGGGTGTGTCCGGCTTTGCACAGGACTTGAGATGAAGGACAGAGGAAGAGGTTCCATAGAAGCGCTCAGGAATTTCTCAGCCGCAGGGTTTCTGCGTCCTTCCCTTGTCAGGATGCCTACCAGGCCTGCTTAAAAGAGCAATTGCTACCACTGTTTCATTGTATGTAGCATTAGGGATGCTTGACATGACAGCCTTAGCTGTCTAAACTCCACACCTGGAGTGCAAGTGTGAATCCTTGACTCATATATCCCCCTCTCCAGTGGGCAGGTAAGACGTTTTGTGTGACTGGGGAGAGGTGGGGATGGTTCTCAGCAGGAAGAATACGATTCTTCGTTCAGGTCTCGCACAATGGCAATCGGTTACAAGGTTCCCAACCTCCCCTCCCTCCCTTCCCCCCCTCCTTCCCCCCCCCCTCTATATCCTGCCTTTATCCTACAAAGGGCTCAAGGCATATCCATCTATATCCATCCTATCCCCACAACAACAACCCTGTGAGGTAGGTTGGGCTGAGAGTCTGTGACTGGCCCAAAGTCACCCAGTTGGCTCCATGGCTGAGTGGGGACTAGAACCCAGATCGTCTGAGTCCCAGTCCCATGCACTTAACCACTACACCCTTTCGTTTTTCCCATACACCCTCCTAGCACTCAGATTAGTCCCAGCAAAATCCTCCCTGGCCTTGCTGCCCCTAGCCTAGGGGTGGGTGATGTGAGGTTCTCTAGAAGGTTTCACCTACAACTCTCATCAACCCTCCCATCAGCCAATGTGAGATGAGAGATGATAGGAGATGCAGGGCTACAACGGATCTAGCCCTTCAATGCTACTTCCCATCCAAATCTGCTCCCTTCTTTTTCACACCCGACATCCACTTGCTTCCATCCTTAGCCCCCACGTAATCAGGACATAGAACTATTGCCTGGTGTTCCTCTCCCAGCCTCAGCTCCTGGCCTTCTCTGTTGAGTTTGATTTCTCTATCTGTATATTTCTTGCCACATGATCTGTCACCCACCCTCTCTTCCATTTATGTATGGATTAATTTAAATTTAATTTATTGATTTTCTTCCTTTCTCCCAAAAAGTGACACTGATGGCAGCCAACAATAAAATGTATTGAACAGCAGCATCTTAATTAAAGCATAGCAAAGAAACAAATGCATTAAAACACAATTAAAAGCACTGCAGCCCATCAGCAACAAGAAATAAGTGGCACCAACCATTTAGAAAACCCTTCAGCATCAGATCAGCCTGTCTGGCAAAGGCCCAATGAAACTTCTTTTCCTGCTGCTGGAAGGGCAGCAGGGACCAGGTGTCAACTAACCTCCATTAGCTGTAAGTTCCAGAGATTGAGAATGGATACTACAAATTCCTATCTTTAAAACAAACTCCTGCATGCAAGCAGTATATAAGAATGGCTCTCTACTGGTTATTTTTCCTGTCAAAATCCCGAGGTGCTTTCTTCTTTCTCTCTAGAAACAGAAGAAAACTTCAGAATTCATTTTATTCTTTGCATTGGCTACCTTCTGCATCATCCACACCACAGTGCTCTTGAATGGTGCTAAGATGGGGCATTACGGAAGGTCCATTTGCACTCGGCCACAGGGCCTCCATCCGGGCCTCTGTCTTGCCAGGATGCCTACGCTGGCCTGTATTTTTTGGAGCAGTTGTACATGGAACTTGCAGCAAGAATTTGTTTCACCAGGGGAACTGCATACAAACCAATTCCAGAAATGATTTGGTGTTACTAGACTTCTGATTTGCTGATTTGGTGACTTCTGATTTGGTGCTTCTGGGACAAAAAACCTTAAGAGAAAAAAGAAGCTATGTGCTATGGCCTTTGATAATAGTAAGGCCACTGCTGAAAAATTGTTGGGAAATCTTCTTTCCCTGGGGAAAAAGTAGTGATTTCTTTGTCCACAAATAGGGTGGAGAATTTCAAGAGGGATTGTGCGCTGCATTCTTACATACATGAGTCATGGTCAAATGCATTTCCCTCTCTTCCTACAGAGGGACCAGAAATGGAAGATGGGAACCACTGCTTGTTGTTATATCTGAATAGTGGACTGTGGTTAGTCTGAACTAGGATGTAATGAAACAAACCAAGATCACAAACCATTGTTTGAAATTGCTTTGCTTCCATGAATCATAGTTAAGACTAACCTCAGTTTGTCTGGGTTTGGACATAACAACAAATAGCAGAGGACTGAAAACAGAAGCAGAAGTTCCAGCTTCCCCCTTCACAGCCTCATCAGAGGAGGAGGAATAGAGGCAGAATATGAGGCTTGTACACATAAAACTATGGTTTAGCATTCCATGCAAATAGCAGATTCATTGTTCCAAGAGCTTTGCATTCCGGCATAGTTCAGTAGCGCCAGAACAGAAATACCATTTCAGAAATTTGGTGTGCAAATCCCCCAGTAATATTGTGTCACTTCATGGTGCCATTTTCATGCACATCACAAGTGCTCCAAGAAATCCAGAGTGTGTTCATGTAGTGTGGAGTCCATAGCTCAGCCTGGGAGTTCTGCCACCTTCAGCAAAGCAAAACTATATTAGCAAGAGGATCTTCCATTACACAGACAGGCAGGCAGACACCCATGCACACACACACACCCGCCCCCCAAGGCACCCAATCCTGCTTCCAGTTTTCACTGTGCTGAAGCATTGGCCACAGGGGGAAATGCAGACAAGCCTTATAAAAATCTCATTCTAGAACCAAGTTGCAAACTTGTTGCTGCTGTTGTATTTGAAACCCATTTCTAGACTTTCTCTGTTGTTATTACATAGGAGGAATGCTGGGGGAACACACCAAAGAGGTGTATTATCTGCCAGCTCAGTTAAAAACACTTGGGTTGGGGGATCACTATCTGACTAATAAAAATAGATAAAATTAGGAGTGCAACCAATTCTGTTTCCCCATCTCAGTTACAAGCAGAAGAACATTAAACAGCTGACAGTTCCTCTGTAGTAAATGAGCATGTTAACATGTCACGGCAGCCTTCTTTTGATGAGCAGTGACCTGTTTGGAAGCAATTTATTTTTTGGGTCAAAGCAAATGTACTTGTGTAGCCAAAATGCACAAATCTTCACTCCCTGCCCACAAAACTGCTTTGTCCACCCTATTTAGCAACGTGGCAAAAGCTGAGACACTGTCCAGACTGTGGAAGATGGTTCAGCAGTGCACGTCCTTGAAGCCAGTCGTGTGACACATATTCTTACCCAATTCAGGTTGCGCTGGAATTCTTAGCCCAGAGGAGCTGGGATTCTCACCCATGGGAAAATCAGCATAGCAACAAGCAGGGCCCTGGAAAAGCTGGAGGACTGCTATGAATGAAAATAGGACCAAACAGCATGGTGTTAGGGAAGGGAGAACACGGAGGATTTAGTATTGTTTCATTGTTAACGACAAACTTGCATTTGATTTCTCACCAGACTTTGCAAGTGATGGCATGTTGAGACTCTGTAACACAACCCGGCACAAAACTGATTTGCACTTGGAGGGGATATCAGATTGTGGGTGGTTCATAATTAACAAAGCCTTTGCATTGTAAGGGGCAGGGGCAGGCAGAAAAAGGCCTTCATGAAATAAAATCCACCCTGGACTTCCTGTTATTTTAACCATATTCTGCCACCTCAGAGCCTTTTAACACCTGTAACAGCTGTCCCCAGGTCAATACTACAACTCCCTTCATCCCCAGCTGGAGTGATGGCAGTTGCACTCCACCCTGTCAAGAGGGCACCAGGACTGGGAAAAGTGGAGCTAAAAGCTACAGCAGGAAGAGGAGGAGAGCTGGTCCTACTTCCTTTCTCCCCCACTGGTCATTTAGTTCATCATTCCCAAGCTGTTGCAGTAAACAGTATTGGGATCAGGTAATGAATGACACACATACCTAGGAGGAAAATAGAGAGAGATAAAACTAGACTGAGAAACAGCATTTAGAAGAAGAAGAGGTGAAAGAAGATACTTCTGAAGAAACCTCACTGAAAGTATGTAAAACACACTGGAGGGTCATATCATCATGGGAAAGCCCCATCCCCATCATCATCATCATCATCATCATCATCATCATCTAGTAGAGAATGATCAGTGAACAATAAATGCCTTGTGTAGAAAAGGACAGACTCCCAGATATCAAAAATGAAAGAGTGAATCCATCCTGACACACATGGATGTTTGCTTTTTGCTGAAGTCAAAGACAGCAGTGACACTCAGCTGAAGGGAAGAAGGTGGGTACCCCCACCTTGTGCAATCCTTAAGCAGTCACCAAATCTCACTAAATCGTGGGCCCAGCATAGCTTTTAAACAGAGTGAAGGAACTGTTGTGGAGCAGCCACAAAGCTCTGGTTCTTCACCATTCCTACCTAGGCTGTTGCACAAAGCACCTGATAAAGGAAGGACTGGTGCATCAGGTGTTTACTTACCTGTCTACTTACCTGTCTACGCCTCTTTTAAGCACTAAAGCCTGCCGTATTTTCCAGGATACAGTACAGAGGGAGATGGAAGGAGAAGGAGGGTGATTTCACTAACACTTCTGAGAAACAGCTTCATTTTTTCCCTCTTGTCATCTCATCTGTTTTTCCTTTTATGTCAGGTCTTTCTAGATTGCAAGCTTCCGGTGAGGTATCCTCCCAATTTATTGATTGCTGTTAAGTCACTCCAAGAACAGTTTTGACTTCAGGGCAGGCTAAAAATATATTAAACTCTGGAACCCACTACCTTTGGAATTGTGACTGACCCCCCTGCTCTCTACATTCTGAAAGGGGGACGGGGGGTCAAGGCACATTTTTTTAACTTGGCTTTTTAAACTGGTATGATTTTTAAGGTTGTTTTTACTGTGAAGAAGTTTTCCACATTTGGAAGAAAACTCCTGGGGGAAGGGGGTCTCAGAAAGGTTGTGCAGAAATAAAATAAAGAGCCAACAAAGAAATAACCATGGCCAGGTAAGGGAAGTAGACTATCTCCCCACCCCCACCCTGATCGAAACACTATAGAGACAAATTTGCTGTTTCAGCACCATCTTCCACACCTTTTACTTCTATATGGGTATACTCCTGTGCAAGTTTAGCTAGAAAAAGGGCTTTTTCTGTCTAAACTTGCA